>NW_027210932.1:0-32500 GCF_029030835.1 Brachyistius frenatus
ATAACAAAAACATAAAATTTCAAATTTGTTTTACTTTTTACCCTTCAAATTCATGAAAAATACATGCTCATTTTGTTTTTGATGCCTGCGACATGTGTGAGGGTCGACAAAAAGCTGTAAAAGTTCTGAAAGTTGTGTTGTGCTAAAAGAAACCCCTTGTGGTCTGATTTACTAAGACCTCAAATAAAGCAACTAAATTGCGTGTTCCTTCCAAAAGCTATTTTTTTTGCTCCCGTTTTGCAGGTGATTTACTGAGTAATTGCGTCTTTGAAATCAGGTGAAATCTCTGCATTTAAATCAGGGTTTGTGATTTAAAGTGATTCCAGCAATGGAAAACAGAGCGACCGCAAAAGGAAATCTGATCCCATTGAAATTAAGAAATATAAATATACCAAGAACAAAATGCTTTGTAGGAGATTATCAGCAAGAACGTAAATACTGTGGGGAAAAACAAAAAGGCAAAAAAAAAAAAAGTCTTCGTAATAAAACGTGGGTAAATAAAAGAGGAGGACGGTGGATGAGATCCTCTAACAGACAGAGATCAGCAGGTCCAGATCTTTCTGTGATGAGCAGCTGATGTTTCACTGAGTTCCTGGAGGTCTCGTGAACCTGATGAAGCTACCTGTGAATTCTGCAGGACTCATTCAGGATGTGACAGCTCACCTGAACAACAGGACTGGAGGGAGATCCAAGCAGAGATACGCTGGAACCACCCAGAGAAATGCTGAGTTGAAGAAGTTTTTTAATTGCTGGTATTTCATGGCTCCTCCTTGTTGTTGGCTGTCAATCATCTTTCAGTTCATTCAATAACTCAGAAATATCATCGCTGACAAACGATATGTCTGAATAAATTATGCCTCTGACATCAGAAATGTTTAACGGGTGTAAAACCTTGTTCTCTACTTATTCTCTGGTTTCCTGTGTTTCCTTCACAAAAAGAGCAGCCGTCTCTCCTGATGTCCATCTGATTAAAACCTTCAGTCGTACTAAAATACACAACAATCACTTCTCCTGTTTCTACTTCCTGGTTCAGTAAATATCATTGCGGGTGATAAATTGTTCTATTTGCATGTTTCCTCTCAGTATTTTACTCCTTCAGGCAGAAACACCCAATATTACATATAATGGAGGAAAACACGCAGAATGGACAACGTGTGCTAAACTGCACATTTGAAAGATGAAATCGTCGCTGCACGTCGTCAGTAGATCTGATGGACATTGTTTTGCGGGTGGTTTGAAGTTTGCATGTGATTTTACACACGCAAGCCTTCAGTAAATCAGACCCATGGGACACAACGAATTATGAATCTGGAGAATTCTCTGTGCACAAGGGTCAAGGCTAAAAAAAACAATTGGATGGTGGTGATCTTTGGGCCCTGAAGTGCCAATGCCCTGAAAACAACACAATTCTGGAGTGGAAATCACTGCATGAGCTCAGGAACACTTGTGAACACAGTCTATCGCTGCGTCCACAAATGCAGGTTAAAACTCTCCAAAGAAGAAACCAGATAGAAACATGATCCAGAAACACTGCCGCCTTCTTCAATGGCTTTAATAGACATTTAATTTTGTCCGCACACATCACCGCAGACACCTTGATGCATGCCACATCCCACTATCCCCTCTACCAACATGTCCAACATCACTCTCAACAACACGTTCAGCAGCTTACTCTTTGTATCCCTGATTGTCACCAAGACAACCATCCTCATCAACTTAAAGTCAAGGAACACAGTCAACACCCCACTGACTACGTATCAATGGAAAAATTATCCGCTTCTATCAAAAAACAAACCAACTATTTTGGAATGATCTGGAACCCATTCATCAAAAGATTAAATTCATAAAACCCATTTCAATGTCTTTTGGACTGTCCACCATCCACTAACATGCAGATCATCACTCACGAACGTCTTAACATCTCACATACACTGGGATCACGTTGTATTTATCAAATTTGTATTTTCACAATATAAAAAATATTGTTATTATTAATAAAATATTATTATCATTATTGTTGATCTTGGTGGTGACAACTTTAATAATATGTGTGTTTGTGTCAATGCACCTATATTTATCTACCTTTCCTATAAACATGCCAATTTAGTTGATTTATCAATATCATAAACCTTTATAGATTTCTTATGTACGTGTATCCTCCTGAAACACATCAAAGTTCCGGGTCGTGTTGCTGTGTGACCACTTGTGACCTAAATATTAATAGCAGAAACCCAGTGTAGGCTCTGATGACATTATGGCGGTCATTTAACAGGTGAAGGGTCACATTTTCCCGCCACTCCCTTCAACTGTCTGTGTGAAATAAAACTCTTTTTGGTTCCAACTTTTCACCAGCTGGACCTCCAACATTCATGACTTATGACAGCACAGGCAGCGCTGTAGGAGATGCACACACATGACGTGAACACACATAATTTAAAATACATAGCCTGCATCAGAAAAAAAGGAGTTTTGGAGATTATATTTTTACAGTGATTATGATCACTTGGCATTTTATCAAGTACTTTAGGATTTGTTAACAGCGTAAGGACATGAGTGTAGTCTCACACCTGTCTGTGATGATGTTCTGCTTTCAGAAAAATCAAAGTGTGTTCAGAAAACTTTGCAGCAGATGGACACATGATGCCTGTCGCTTCTTAAGATTTCAGCTTTGCTGTGTTGGCAGAACAAACTGTGTCTACAGTGATGCACCATCAGGCCCGTTTACGTGGAGGTCATGATGTCAACTTGGGCATGATTTTTCCATTCATGGAATCCACAGACCAGAACACATCAGTGGAACAGGAAGACTTGCAGAGACCCTCTGCCTCATACAACAGTATGGAAAACAGAATTACATGAAAACTTCTGATGCAGTACAAAACGTTTGGAGTACTTTTGGATTTTGGATGACATTTTTTGTCAATGTCTCTTTCTCGTTTATTTTTACAGCAGTTCAGGATGAGGCATCTAAACGAATGCTGGAGCAGAACACAGCAGGGTTTCTTATCACCAGTCAAATATAAAATGATATAGTTGCTCTTCATTTTCAGCACATACTGTAACTATGTGAACACATTTTACCAGTGTGTGGCACAAATGATGGTGGAACAGGTTGACATTAATAGCAGGATTTATTATTCTGTGGTCCAGTGGCTTATGAATGATTTAATGAACATATGAAGCTTGTGGCGTTTGATTGAAACGTTTTTGTTGCACGTTTTTAGAATTTTGTGAGTGTTTGAGCATTTTGCAAACTGCGTGTGAACTATTTTAAAAGCAAAACTTCTGTTCGGACAAATGTGTTCGAGCAAATGAGAAAAAAAAAATCTTATTTATATGATTAAATGAATAAATCAAACATGCTTGGATTTGGATTTGTTTTTTAGCTACCTGATTTCTTTTTTTGATCCATGTAACACAGCCGCTGTCAAAGTTTTACAACAATAACACAGGGGAAAGTTAAACTAACTTAAATATAATATATAAAACTTACCGTAAACGCTTGTGTCGGCAGAGCAGGAGCAGATAAGTGAAATCAAGATGATGATGAAACTTGAAGAAAGTGCCATCATCAGATTACATTCCAGATCTCGTTGTCAGTGATGAAAGACTCCAAACTCCCACAACATCTGAAAATACTGAGCGGAACACAAGTACTGAATAAAAACACATACCTACATACCCTCTGTAAAGATTCTGACTCGTGTGGATTAACTGAAGTGTCAACTATTCTCTACAAGCAGCGTTGAGGCGTGGAAACAGCGCCAAGCTATAGGAGATAAGTGACAGCAACAAAACATGAAACCTTTTGACCTGTACTTGTGTTTATTGCTCGTACACGTCCTTCGTGTATCTCCTACCAACTATTTTACACTCCTGTTCCGAGTGTCAGTGACCACAGCCAGGCTCTGAGTCACTGATAAATTGGTGTGGACCTCCAATGACCTGCGACTGAAGTTGTGTAAAACCTTCGCCCATCCCTGCCAAGTGCAATCTTTTGCAGTGGTATTGTTGGGTTGGCCTGTGCAATAAAACAGAATGAAATATGGATCCGCTGTGATTCTCTCAGCTGGATAAGATAAAAGAAGGTAACTGCGGTTTGTGGCTCTGAATCGATTTCAACATACCATGAATGTGCACTTTAATTTAATTATATATGTACACAGTTTTAGGTCCCTCTGTACTGTTTGGAAACGGCGATTCAAATAAAAAGGGATTTACTCTTAAAAATCTGAATTTTAAAAATGTTGGTTTCATTCTGTAATTTTTTTTTTTTTTTTTTTAATTGTTTTAAAAAGTGGTGTAAACATGCAGGACAGGCACCAAATCAAAAGCTAAATTGAGTCATAAAACACGAGTGGAGTGCTACTGGTGACTAGGCCGCAGCTATAGGCAGTAACGGGGGGGGGGGGGGGACAGACTCTGGGACAAGGACCTCACCAGCTCCTGTACGCCACACACACACACTCACATCAAACTATACAAAATTATAATCAAAAGCATGCAAATACTGAAGGGATGTGTAAGACAAAAAGAAAATACCATCAGCCACACAACTGAGAATGTGAGGAGCAGGTGAGAGACCCAGTCACCAGACCCACCACGGTGCTGCCAGCCCCAAAGCACTCCTAAAAGAAAACAGGATAATCAAACTTGACAAAAATAAAATTTTATGGAAAGCAATATTCTTGGGGGAAATAGCAAACACAGTTTAGTTAAAACACAGGAAACTAACACCAACAAAATGTATCTAATTAAACCATACCACAGAAATAAACAAACACAAAACAGGAGCAAAACAAAACAAAACAGCAGTGGCTTTCAGTTCTAACCTGAATGTTGTGCCTCCTCCATCTGGGTAGGCTCACACCTGGTTTGGGCCTCCATGAGGAGCTGGATCAGATCACTGTGGATCCTCAATGCAGCACTGACACCAAAGGGACACGCAGGCATAATTGCCACTGTGGTGCAGGAGGTACTTTATTTTATGTGACACTTACATTAACATTAACTTACCTTTACAGATGTTTTCTCAGGTTTTGCATAACAACATGGGCCTAACTCTTTGTTCTGGTTGATAAAAAAAAATGCAAATTGATTTGATTGGTGGACGAGAGGCGGGGCGAATTCAAACAGAGAGCCAATCAAAATGCATACATAAAATTTGAGCGCATAAAAAAGATGCAAAGCAACAGAATAAATATTCTATATTCAAATGTACTTTTTTCACCGAAAAGAATCACCAACAATTTGAGTAGTAACTGAAATTGAATTACAATTTTTTTCTCAGTAATTTAATTTAATTCAATTCAATTTTATTTAGATAGCGCCAAATCACAACAGCTTATTTCATGGCATTTCACACATTAAAGTTCTTACTGCATTATAAAACTAACAGATTATAGTCATGTTTATTTTGTGAATTGATTATGTAATGCAACTAGGTAATCTCTCACACTGGCTGCAGCTAACCAGACAAATATGACTAATGGCTCCAGGACAAGGGCGAAGATAGCAACAGAGGCAGGTCACCTGTCCAAAGCCCCAGAGCTCACAAACTAAAAGCACGTTCTCTCTCTCGACTCAGTCATGTGCCTTTTCATGAGTTGAATACCAGTGGAGTCTCATCATTTCTGGTTGACCACATTCAATCCATCAAACTCTGTAAAATGTTACATTACTGGTTGTCTTTGGATCTCAACACAGTTTGTGGCTGTTGGAGCAAGAAGCTGAAACATCTGTCACTGAGCTCAAAGAAATACAGCTGGTCCATCACGGTCCAACAGCACAACCCATGTGGCGATGAGTTTGTAGTGGCTGCCGGGGAAGGCTCGGAGGTCGAGTCCTCAAAAGACTGAGGCTAGGAAAGTTGCAGAGCTGGGAAAGGAGCCAGCAGAGCGCCTGGACCGGTGAGCACGACGTCACCTCCTCCTGGGGGGTTGCTAGAGGGCCAGGCAGGTGCCTTCAAAATCCTCTCCATGTTCAACTTGATCGTGTAAGAACTAGCTGGCCAGCTCCCTGTTCCTCATGGAGTCTGAAGGTCTTGCCAGGGCTGATGACCTTAATACAGAAGCCGATGAAGACACTGGAGATTCTGAGGCTGACCTGGGCAGTGATGCTATTAGGTCTGAGGCTGACTCGCAGAAACTGAAGTAGGGTAGCAGGTTTAAGAACAGGCCACACTTGAGAACCGCAGGGATCTTCGAAGAAAGCCTCCATGCACTTCCTAAGCTTGGTCATGTTATTGACCGTTTTAGAGACCGAGGGTACAGTAGCCAGCCAGGGCAAGGATGTCACAGTTCTCTCTATTAGGGTGAAAGCTGCAAACTGCAGGTCAACGTCAGGGTCCAGAATGGCAGCATATAAATATTCCAGGGTGGACCTCACCCCCAGGAGGTCGTCTGCAGGGTGAGTATGGGGGGTGGGGGTGGGGGGGGTGGAGAGAGCGGCGGAGCTTGTTGGCTGGAGATAGAGGCAGTAACGGGGGATGATTTAAAACCAAGGGCTTTCTGTCCCGAGTCTGTCAGTCCATTCTGTGGTGGCAGATGGACCCAAGAGCAGACAGTGAGAATACAATGTCATGTTTTATTGTAACAGGAGTTGTAGATGGGCTGTGTAGGCAGGGGAAGACCGGGAGTCTTCCAGGCTAGTGGCGAGTCTGAGTGTGAGGGTTCAACAGAGAGAGAGAGAGTTCTCCTGCTGGTCTGAGTCTGAACTGGTGGATCAGCACAGCAGCGAGGCAGACGTGGAGGAACCAGAGGACTCTGGGAGCAGCAGGCCGGAGCTGACTGGTGACCTCCGTCGGACGACACAGGACATCAGGTTAGTCCGAGGCAGGCTGCAGGTACGCTGACAGGTTGCTGAGGCAGGTAGACAAAACTGAGGTCAGAGCCAGATGAGGAAAATGAGGATCAAAACATAGAGCAGCGTGAAACCGGCTGAGTAGATGGAACGAACTGACGACGCTGGAGTGCAGGAACAGGGTTGATATACTCCCAGGAGGTGATCAACTGGATTGCCAGCAGCTGTGCAGACCAATCAGTGGTGTGGCCATGGGAGGTGTCTTGAGGCAGGAAGTGAAGAAACACAGAACATAACACCAAGCACATGGCAGGCAACAACAAACATGGGAAAGACAGAACACATGAGGAGATCAGGGGAACAAAGGTTAAAACACAAGGTCAGACAGGGATCCCGACACAAACGGCACACCAACCAGCAGCAAAGAGAAGTTCTGCAAAACCAATGATAACAAGGCCAAAGTTTTCTCTTTTCTGTTATATTTCGGGGATAAATGTTTATTTCCAATAAACGATGGTGAAGGACTGGACACCTGGAAGCATTGGTGAAGCTTGGGAGTTGTTTTTGTCCCACAGAGTTTCCTGAGCTTCTGATTGGTGTGTGAACAATCTTAACCCTCATGCTGTGTTCAAATGGAACTCGTGATTAGCAACATGAGAAGTTGTTCGCACCGTATGCTCGGCGTTCAAGTGGTTAAGTCGTGAAAACACTATTGCTAGGCAACAGCTACAGAGGCTAACAGTTTATCAAGCTAACAGGAGGGTAACGTAATGCAGGAAATACAAAGACACCGAGGGAAAAGATGAGGCCTTTGGGAAGATCAACATGTTCCTCAGATGTAGACTGTTATTTAACTTATGAAGACAAACTCTACATGACTAAAACTACAACATACCAGCTGAACATACAACCAGACATGAATCTCCATGACCTCTGACCTTTCTGGAAACGTCAGCAAACCCATCACAACTGGTGAACTGGAGGCTGATAGAATGAGCACACGTTGCAGAATTGTGGGTCTAGTTTTGGATAACCGGTCTGCTTCAGGTAAGATCATGGTTTGGGATGTCCAGTTATGTTACATAAGAAATCATGAAGAACTGCATTTCATAGATTGGGACAGAACATGAACTCCATGGACCACATCCACCACCCAGACATCTCCACCCTTTTCTCTGTCTACCTACAATTATAGCTGCACTTTAGCCCTGGATACTGCGATACTAAAACCAGTCATAAGCACTGAAAACTGCCAACAAAGAGCAAACCAGCAACCACCTTTGGTCCTGGGCTTGTGCGTCACAGGTTTTCCAAATTGTTAAAATACAAAATCTCATTCTCGGAACCCGACTCTAAATGAACTGAACCCATTTATTTAATCAATCCCTCTCAGTCAGTTAAGCACCTTCTCACTCACTGGAACAGTGATGCACTTGTGATGGTGGATGGTGACAGGAGGTAAACACAACCACAGCACAGATGTCATCGTCAACACCCCAGGACTAAAGATTGGTCTCAGTTGTTGCTAAAGATGTGCTGAAACTAAAATGAGCCCGTTTAAAGTTGGAAGGTCGATAGAAACAACTGATGGAGAGGCAGAGGAGGCAGTGTGCACACGAGAGGTGGTGGACAAGAACAAGACCAAGTACACCAACTTCAGATGAAATTCAAGGATCTCTGATAGAACACGCTCCTGTTCATGGACTGAAGGACGACCTGATTCCACAAGTTCCCTTGGAAACAACAAAACATTGTTATCTACTTTTTTACCTTCATTCAAAACTAAAAGCTGCTGCAAATAGAAAAGCCCACTCCTTCATCAATTACCTGCAGCCAGAATGCACATGTGAAAACACTTAGAAACAAAACACCAAATCACAAATTTGAGCCACTACAGGTTTCATCCAGATACTTCAGAAGGAGAGCAGGTAAGAGATCCACATGATTCACAGTATTTCAGTCTCCGGCTGTTCATCTGACCACAAGGAGACAGCTCAAAGGATCTCAGCTTCTTTTTTCAAATCAAACCCAACTGAAGGTTTATTTTTATCCACATCAATCTTAAAAACACATATCCAACGATGCTTCATATCAAAGATAAGTACATTTATACAGTACCAGTCAGAAGTTTGGACACACCTTCTCATTCAATGTTTTTTCTTTATTTAAATTTTTTTCTACATTGTAGATTAATAATGAAGACATCCAAACTATGAAGGAACATACATGGAATTATGTGGTAAACAAAAAAGTGTTAAACAAACCAGAATGTGTTTTATATTTCACATTCTTCAAAGTAGCCACCTTTTGCTTTGATGACAGCTTTGCACACTCTTGGGATTCTTTCAATCAGCTCCATGAGGTGTTCACCTGGAATGGTTTTCCAACAGTCTTGAAGGAGTTCCCAGAGGTGCTGAGCACTTGTTGGCTGCTTTGCCTTCACTCTGCGGTCCAACTCATCCCAGACCATCTCATTGGGTTTAGGTCGGGGGATTGTGGAGGCCAGGTCATCTGACGCAGCACTCATCACTCTCCTTCTTGGTCAAACAGCCTTTCCACAGCCTGGAGGTGTGTTTGGGGTCGTTGACCTGTTGAAATACAAATGCTGGTCCCACTAAGCTCAAACCAGATGGGATGGCATGTCACTGCAGAATGCTGTGGGAGCCATGCTGGTTAAGTATGCCTTGAATTTTGAATAAATCACCAACAGGGTCACCAGCAAAGCCCCCCCCCCTCCACACACACACACACACACACACACACACACACACCATCACACCTCCTCCTCCATGCTTCACGGTGGGAACCACACATGTAGAAACCATCCGCTCACCTTTTCTGTTTTACAAAGACACGGCAGGTGGAATCAAAAATCTCAAATTTGGACTCATCAGACCAAAGTCCAGAGTTCCACTGGTTTGATGTCCAGTCCTTGTGTTTCTTGGCCCAAGCAAGTCTCTTCTTCTTGTTCATCCTCAGTAGCGGCTTCTTTGCAGCAATTGGACCATGAAGGCCTGATTCACGCAGTCTCCTCTGAACAGTTGATGTTGAGATGTGTCTGCTACTTGAACTGTTAATTTGCGGTTTCTGAGGCTGGTAACTCTAATGAATTTATCCTCAGCAGCAGGGGTAACTCTTGGTCTTCCTGTCCTGGGTGGTCCTCATGAGAGACAGTTTCATCAGAGCGTTTGATGGTTTTCACAACTGCACTTGAGGATACATTCGAAGTTCTCTAAATGTTCCGGATTGACTGACCTTCCTGTCTTAAAGTAATGATGGACTGTCGTTTCTCTTTACTTAGTTGAGTGGTTCTTCCATAATATGGATTAGAACTGTAGTCCAATATACCGATTCACTGTATAGAACTGTGCACCAACCCTGCCTCTGCACAACACAACTGATGCTCTCAAACACATTAAGAAGGCAAGAAATTCCACAAATGAACTCTTGACAAGGCTCACCTGTTAATGGAAAACCATTCCAGGTGATGACCTCATGGAGCTGATTGAAAGAATGCCAAGAGTGTGCAAAGCTGTCATCAAAGCAAAAGGTGGCTACTTTGAAGAATGTAAAATATAAAACATATTCTGGTTTTTTTAACACTTTTTTGTTTACCACATAATTCCATATGTTCCTTCATAGTTTAGATGTCTTCAATATTAATCTGCAATGTAGAAAAAAATTAAGAAAATCCTTTGAATGAGAAGCTGTGTCCAAACTTTTGACTGGTACTGTATATAAGTGAAATAAGTATATATATACTACCTTCCCACCCTTTATACTTATGGTTTTGAGTCATAGCCTAGTTTATGTATCTTTATTTGTCTTTGTTGAAATGTTCCAAAATTTTATAAAAATCCAAAATACGACTAAAAACAGAATGGAATGATTTGCAAATCACATAAACTCATATTTAATTGAAAATAGACCAAAGACAACAGATCAGATGTTGAAACTAAGAAATGTTATTCTTTTATGAAAACTATCTGCTTATTTTAGAATTTGATGGCAGCAAAACGTCTGTTAAAGCTCCACGTAGCAGCAGTCACGGTAACGTGCTGAATCAGGAGCTGCTGTTGATCCAGAGAACAAACAGCTTGCTGTCCTTTCCCGCTGCAGCGCTGCAACAGGAAGAGTCTGAGATGTTCATCGCGTCTCGTCGTGTTGAATGAGTTTTTATTTCCAGAACAGATAAAACTGTCAGAGTCAGAGGTTTTCAGTGTCATTTGAAAATTGTGTTTTGAGTTCACAGTTCTGACAAAAGGGTGAAAGGTTTGTGTCAAATTAATTCTGAAAAACAAGATGCAAACATTCAGAAAATACAATTCCTTTGGTAAGTTTACAAAAGCATCCAAAATGATCAAGTGATAGAGAGTTTAAATTATTGATTCAGTTTCTGCTCCACATTAAAATGGTCAAAGGTGTCTGTTTGTCAGGATTTCTCAACAGCTTAACATTCGATTCCTCAGATGTGCTGCATCATATCACTGTACACTGTAAAAGATGCACCAGGAAACCTTGTAACACCTTCACATATCAAAGGTTAAAAGGTTTATGGAGGAGTCCTGAGATAAGGCCAAGTTACAAGTTACAATATGGAAACTCAATTGTCTCCTCAGGTCACAAGTTGGCATTAACCCTTGTGTTGTCCTTGGGTCAAAATGTGCAGCTGTGTTTAACCAAGTTCTATTTAATTTTCATATTTTTTGGGATCATTGGTGACAAGGAGGCTGTGAGGGTTTCTTTAAAGAATGATGAGCAATGATCCCAAAAAATATAAAAATATAGAAATAAAATAGAACTTGGTTGAACACAGTTGCGGGTAATTTTGACCCGAGGACAACACGAGGGTTAAGTTTCATTTGATCTGAAACCTGATTTTAATGTTCACCCGTCAGCTGCATTATCTACTGCCAAGTCATACAAAGTCCAGTCAGGAAAGGCTGATAAGAGACACAATGGTGGATCTCCTTGGAAAGCCACTGATGTTGTATATTCATAAAAAGATCTATATTTATATAAACATAACAATCCTCCTACGTTACTAAGCACTGAATGTTGCCGTATATGACCACAGGCGGGCGCTCGTACACCGGAGAGACTATTTACAGACGAAAAACCAACAGCAGTTTAACTATGGATCCATGTCAGCTGAACAATACATCTCCAGTTATCATCCATTAATTACCTGCTGCATGACATCCAACAATTCATCCATCCATCCATCCATCCATCCATCCATCCATCCATCCATCCATCCATCCATCCATCCATCCATCCATCCATCCATCCATCCAACAATTCATCCATCCATCCAACAATGCATCCATCCATCCATCCATCCATCCAACAATGCATCCATCCATCCAACAATTCATCCATCCATCCAACAATTCATCCATCCATCCAACAATTCATCCATCCATCCATCTATCCATCCATCCAACAATTCATCCATCTATCCATCCATCCAACAATTCATCCATCCATCCAACAATTCATCCATCCATCAAACAATGTATCCATCCATCCATCCAACAATTCATCCATCCAGCAATTCATCCATTCATCCATCCATCCAACAATTCATCCATTCATCCATCCATCCAACAATTCATCCATCCATCCATCCATCCAACAATTCATCCATCCAGCAATTCATCCATTCATCCATCCATCCAACAATTCATCCATCCATCCATCCAACAATTCATCCATCCATCCATTCATCCATCCATCCAACAATTCATCCATCCATCCATCCATCCATCCAACAATTCATCCATCCAACAATTCATCCATTCATCCATCCATCCAACAATTCATCCATCCATCCATCCATCCATCCAACAATTCATCCATCCAGCAATTCATCCATTCATCCATCCATCAAACAATTTATCCATCCATCCATCCAACAATTCATCCATCCATCCATCCACCCATCCATCCATCCATCCATCCATCCATCCATCCATCCAGCCATCCATCCATCATCTTCCACTTATCCGGGTCGGGTCGTGGTGGCAGCAGCCAAGCAAGCTGACCCAGACTTCCATCTCCTGCAACATCTTCCAGCTCCTCCTGGAGGATCCCGAGGTGTTCCCAGACCAGCCGGGAGATATAATTCTCCAGATGTCCTGGGTCTCCTGCCAGTTGGCCGTGCTGGTAAACCTCCAGAGGGAGGCGGCCAGGAGGATCCTGATCAGAAGCTGAACCACCTCAGCTGACTCCTTTCGACGTGAAGGAGTAGCGCTTCATCTCCAAGTTCCAAGTCCACCCTCCACCTTCCACCCTCCACCTTCCACCCTCCATCCTCCACCTTCCACCCTCCATCTTCCACCCTCCACCCTCTACCTTCCACCCTCCATCCTCCACCCTCCATTTTCCACCCTCCATCCTCTATCTTCCCCCCTCCACCCTCCACCTTCCACTCTCCATCTTCTACCCTCCACCTTCCACCCTCCGTCCTCCACCCTCCATCCTCCACTTTCCACCCTCCATCCTCCACCCTGCATCTTCCACCCTCCATCCTCTATCTTCCCCCTCCGCCCTCCACCTTCCACCCTCCATCCTCCACCCTCCATCCTCCACTTTCCACCCTCCATCTTCCACCCTCCACCTACCCCCTCTTCCTCCTCCCTCCACCTTCCTCCCTCTATCCTCCATCTTCCACCCTCTTCCCTCCATCCTCCACCCTCCATCCTCCACCCTTCTCCCTCATCCTCTGCCTTCCATCTTCCATCCTCCATTCTCCGCCTTCCATCCTCCATCCTCCACCCTCCACCCTCCATCCTCCGTCCTCCGCCTTCCATCTTCCTCCCTCCATCCTCCATCCTCCACCCTCCATCTTCCATCCTCCACCCTCCTCCCTCCATCCTCCACCCTCCATCTTCCTCCCACCCTCCTCCACCCTCCTCCATCCTCCACCCTCCATCCTCCACCCTCCTCCCTCCATCCTCCATCCTCCGCCTTCCATCTTCCTCCCTCCATCCTCCATCCTCCGCCTTCCATCCTCCATCCTCTACCTTCCTCCCTCCATCCTCCATCCTCCATCCTCCGCCTTCCATCTTCCTCCCTCCATCCTCCATCCTCCGCCTTCCATCCTCCATCCTCTACCTTCCTCCCTCCATCCTCCATCCTCCATCCTCCGCCTTCCATCTTCCTCCCTCCATCCTCCATCCTCCGCCTTCCATCCTCCATCCTCTACCTTCCTCCCTCCACCCTCCATCCTCTGCAGAACAGAGTAAAGCGAGGCTCGACCGAGTCTAGTCGATGTTTCCTGACTTAAAATGTTCCACAACTCAAGTCAAGCTGGGTGTTATTAATTCAGATACGTTCACATCCACGGCTTCTTTAAAAGGCCATGAGGTCGATCAAAGATTCACTGATGGAGAAGATGGAGACGAGATGTGCTGCTGACTTTACTCTCGTTGAACAACATTTCTTCATGGAAGCGAATGAGGAGGTCAGAATATGTGAAAAATGAAAAGAAACGAAGTATTCTGAAAATAAACATTTACCAACCGCTGTTCTGTCATCATTACATTCTTCAATTTGTCCTTTAATTTTGAATTTTTGTATTTATATTTATGGTAACATCTGTCCAGGAACCACAGAGAAGAAATAGATTTTGGTTAACATGATATTCATGTCCTTGTTAAATAAACCCATAAATAAATTAATTAATTTGGCTTCAATGATACAGAGACGGTAACTTTGATTTTTGAACACTAGCTTTTTATTTATAGAAAGTACATCCAAAGCTTTCAGGCCAAAACATCTGTTGGAGCGCAAAATCACAATATTGTCAGTATCGTTTGTATTCAGCGCTGCTTCCAGTCTCCTCTGCCTCAGATCTTCATCATCATTGGCTGACAGAGACAAACGTCTGCTCACTCAGCACACTAATAAAGATAGAATTACATTTGATTTTTTTACAGTGTTTTGAGGAACTCAACTGTCAGTAATTTCAGCCATTAAGGTGCTTGTTTACCTGCTGAAGATTCGCAGCACAAACAAAACTCTTTCTTAGTTTTGTAGGTGGTGAACTTTTTATTTACTACTGATAGTTCTGTCTATGATCGAAGCGTCTGGTCATGTATGTTTATAACGGGATTTTATCATCAACTGCAGGTCTGCAGGACTTTTTAGTCCCTCCAATGATCCACTTTTAAAGCAGGACGCTACTGTGAACCAGGTTTACAGCAGAGAGTTGTTTCTTAAGCTCATGTTACATTAAAAACCTTTAATTGTATTCATTCCAGTACAAACTATCCTGCAGCCTTGTTAAGGCCCAATCAACACGTCTGACTCAAAACAGAACAAGTTTCAAAAAGTTAGCATTTAGGAAAAAACATATATAAATATTAAATATAAATACCAATCAAAGGTTTGGACACACCCACTGATTCAAGGTTTTCGTTTTTTTATATTTTCTCCATTTTAGGAAAAATGTAAGTTGTGAGAAAAAAGTGTGAACAAAGCAAAATATGTTTCCTGTAGATTCCCAACAGAAGCCTCATCTCTCATGAAGCTTGTTAAAGCACAACGATCTCACGTCATTACCAGATTCTGGTTTGTTTAAAACCTTTTCATTAGTTATTATGTCATAATTCTGATGTGTTCAGTATTGTTCCACAGTAGCATGTAGAAAAGAGAAAGTAAAGAAACATCTTTGATTGAGTAGGAGTCCAAACTTTTCATTGGTTCTGTTCAATACAATATCACTTGAGCTCATTGTCAATTCAAGAAATCTATAAATAAATCAAGCAATAGTGCAAACATCTAAAAACGAGCAGGTATAAATAGTTTGGAGGGCATAAAAGGAAGCAGTCATCATTTTAAAAAACACAGTGAGGCTAAGGTGTCAGAGCAGCATTCAGGCCAAGGAAGTCCTGATCTGAGGTCTGCTGATCCTCATCTGGGAAACAAAGAAGAAGGAACGATCAGAGTGAGACCAACATGTTCAAATGGCACCAAACACAATTCATCCTTCTGCAGATGTGCACTGACCGGTTTATTGGGTAAGAAGTATCCGTTGGGTCGGGCTGTACTGCCGAGGGTCTGTGGGGGGGGGGACGGGCTCGACTGTCGGGTGTCAGAATGGTAAGATGGAAGATTCAGCCGGTGCACAGGAACACGCTGCCTGTAATCATCGGGATCCTCTCGGTAGGACGCTTCTTCATGTGCAAACGAGGAGTTTCTGTAATAATCTGGAAGCAGCACGAACAGTGAAGAATTATGGGAGATTCACGACACAATCCTCCAGAGTACTTTTCAGTTGAGGCACCTCAGGTTTAGTACTCATATAAAGGCAAACCTGTAAAACACTGCTCTGTTCATTTCTAACACACTTCTGCAACATTGTTGGACTCCCATTGATCCGTTAAACAGAAGTCTTTGCAGCAGAAGATGAGACACCTGCTGCATTACGGTCCATTAGATCCCACTGTGTAACTCCGCTTCTGGCAGCAGCTCGGTTCTGCTCACAGCTGCTGACCACTCGACCCAACCAGGACATTTATCAGACACACAGCTGGAAACATGAAGTCCCTCAGACCTACAAACACACACTTTAGGAAATATTTTTAAAAACAGGTATCTTCCTGAGAAGACCCAAGAAAGTCCTTTAAGTCTGCAGTGAAACGAACGTGTTGGTGTTCCGTAGTTCAACTTCATTTTAAACTTTTCACTGCAGTATTCCTGTAATTGTGTTCAAATCTTTCTGGTTTCCCTTTTACACTGAAGATTGTTGCACTATTTTCCCACAGAGTGGTGAACCTCTCCCCATCTTCACTGCTGAGAGACTCTGCCTCTCTGAAATCAGTTTCAACATTTGATGTGTTGTTTCTGGTCTATTTTCAATTAAATATGAGTTTATGGGATTTTCAAATCATTGCATTCTGTTTTTTTATACCTTTTACTCAGCGTGGCAACTTTTTCAGAAACAGGGTTGTATTTGGATTTCATACTTTAAGCTTTATACTCTTCTTATAATAGTTTTAATTTGATTTATTTTGCCAAATCCGCATGATTATGGAAGTTACTTGTTTTTGATTGGTTGGCAGGGACCTACACCCAGTGCCATGTATTCTCCACCCACTGTAGTTCGGTGTATGACTGTGTGTTCATGTTGTAAATATACCAGTGTTATACGTGTCGGCCAGGCTGTTGGATCTGGACCAGTTGAAGTCCTCGTTCATCCACTGGTTCACCAGCTTCTCTTTAATGTCTCTCTTCCTGTAGAAACATACATACATGTTCACGTTCATCTGAAACACATCCTCAAAGCTGTTCAGTTAAGAAACAGGCCACAAACTTCTGCACCAAACATAGGTGACACATTATAATAATTTAAAAATATATTTTCTGCATTAAACGATTAAACCAAGAAAACCCACATTACTGTATTGATTTCTTGTTATTTAAACTCATTCTGCAGTCTAAAGTGTTGCATGTACTAAAGTCTGTCTGCTTTGAAACACATGAACAGCACCTCCGTCATCAAGCTTCTTCATGTTTCATGTATTTTCTAAAGCAACAGCTTTCAGTGGTCTCCCACTGTACTTCTCGATATATATATATATATATATATATATAAATATACACATAAAAAACAGTGTTGAGCTTACTTTGTTTGTTTGTGTTTGTTGACCAGCACAAATGCAGTCAGAACTCCCATAGCCACCAAGAGGACAGCGAGGGTCCCACTTAACCCGGCGTAGAAAGGAGTCTTCTTTATCGGCAAACTACAGTCATTGCCCAAGTACCAAGTGGAATTGAGATTCAGACAACTGAGAGGAGAGCAGAGGTAAAAAGCAGTGAACCACTGTGTTAAAAGTTCAAATTATATATTACAGTAAAAAAGAATTAAATAATTTTCTGAATCTTTTTAGTTAAAGTTGATGCTGAACTGTGTCAGGTGATATAATTAGAACTCTGTGACGGGCATGAATCACTTGCTGGTGGGAAATTTGATCATTTCCTTTTCTCCATCTTTGAGTGTTGTACATATCAGACTTGAGGCAAATATTTCCCCAGAAAGAAAGTAGTCAAGCGTAGAAATCCACTCATCTCTATTAGAATGCATCTTTTTTTTTTAAAACTGCCCTGAGGGTGCCAAAGTCTGAAATATCCATCTGGTCTAGTTGAGGCTGGATCATAATTAACCATTAAGACCATGAGGTGACCCATTAGTTTGAGAACTACCTTTTTAAAACATGAGGTCTGACATTTCAGCCGTCGCCATCTTGTTTTTTTCTGGAGCCAGAAGTGACCACAGTTAGAAGAGCTGGGGCTGAGCGAGGGGCGGATCTGAGTGATTATACCCCGTCCAACCTGATTGCACCCCCTGTATGTCAATCAAACAGCCCCCGCTCTCCTAGTGGTCCTCAATGGTACTACAGTTTAAGGCATTTCCTCATTGACCTCACTTTTCAGACCCAGAAGCGACATCTACTTTTGTATACAATCTCTGATCTCATCATTCTGGTGGCGCCATCTACAGTCGACTTCCAAGACTTCACATCCCCCCCAATGACTTTTGATATGTAGACGGGTTCATTTTAAGACTTGTTCTGTTTGAGGCAACACTTTCATCTGAACCAGCAGCAACAGGCTGGATAGTAGATAAAGATTATAGATATGTTAAGTGCTGAAGCAGTACATGCCAGTGAAAGCCGAGACAACTGATTGGTTCGTTCATTTCTTTGCAGCGCTGGATGCAGGGAATCGAGAAATGTTTCTGTTTATTACAGAAAAAATACGTGAATGAAAGCATCCAACTGACAGTCAACTTACATGCAAACAGGTCCGGTGTCCTTGAACAACGTGCAGCTTCCGTCATTGTAGCATGTTTTAGGAGTTGAGTGTAGACTGTTGCAGATAGTCACACAGATGAACTCTCCGTTGATAAACTTTGATTCATAGTACTGAGCGATGGCCGGATTGCCCACAAAGCTTTTACATAGCACTGGTGAGAGAAAAGAAGACATTCAGTTCAACGTCAACGCTGGCGTTTCTTTGTTAAACATGCATTTACACTCAGCTGTCAACTCTCAGGGTCGTTATGCTGTGATCTGACATCATACAGTACCAGTTCCAGTGTTGATTCAAACTTGACCACATGACTGTCTTATGAAATAAATATTCAGCAACATGACTCGCTGGTTATTTCTGTTAGCAGGCTAGCAGGTGGCAACCAAGTATATATTTTAACGGACTTCACTTCCATATGAGGGGCGATCAAAAGGTTCTGAGATGGTTCCTGTTGTGCATGAACGCAGAGCGCCAGCAGGAAACTACAACCTTTACGAGTTCTGTCTCTTCATCTACATCACACGTTTTTGTGATCACTGGTACATGAACATCAGCGATGTCACCACGGACCTGAAACTGAAGCTCCCCCTCCGCCCCCCATCCAGCGATTTAATTTATCTCAGCTCACTGCTGATGTTTGAGAAGCAACAACCTCTCCCTCATTCAACCACAATGTCCCTTTAAACCTTATGTTGTGGGGACGTTTGTGCCCAAAAGGATTTATGTACCCCCCCACACACACACACACACACACTGCAGTAATACTTACATTCCGAATCCACCACAGTTATAGTCACGGTGGGCGGGATTGTAATTGTAATATCGTTAGGACAACCTGAAAATTCACAAGTGAAAAAAACCAAATCATGACTTTAGATGATTTTGGATGAAGTGTTTAAACCAAACCTAAAGCCTGTAACTCATGTAGTTGTGATGTCCCAGTGTGACAGTAACTTTGTGTCGTACCTTCTGTGCATTTGATCAGCCGTTCAACCGCCTTCCTCACTGCTTCAACGTTGTCGTCGTACAGCTGAATAGAGGTGCTGTTGTTTGGAATCACTAGAACCACATTGTGTGTGACGCTAACACTGAAACACACAGTTTCATACCACACATCAATATGAGGGAAGGCATAGCTGTTGAGGTTATTTCCTCTCTCAACTTTCCTTATTTGTCGTGATCACTGTCGGTAAATGAACCTGTTTAATCAGCCTTAATACTGAAATGAAGAAATACGATAGGAACAAATTTCCACAAATTAGTCTGAATACTGCTGGAAGATTTAAGGAATTCATCAGTTTGTAATTAACAATTATTTTCCAGCTGGGCCTTTTTCTAGTAGGGTGACATCACAGCTGGATCAGCCAACAACAACAGGGGACATTAGTTTTCAGGCTTCACAAACATGGTTTTTGTCACTTGTTTTGTTTTCCTTACCTTAACTTTAGCATTTTCCACAACTGAGACATGTGGAAAGGTTGTGTGCAGACGTGTGGTATGTTTTCCTTGCAGTGCTAAATAATATGTAAGTTGGTACAGTAAATGAAAATATGAGGCTGTTATCAATGTAAGATCTTTGAAGCATCTGTGCATTTACTGTTTTGCTCCTGAAGTGATGGCGATTGCTGCATCTTCAGCTGATGATCTCATCTGAAATAAAGATTGAACAGTTAACAGCTGGTTAATATTTGATCTCTGATTCAGTATCCTGCTGGGAAATGTTTGAATTGCTTTACCTCTCTCACAGAGCTGTCTGAGAATCTGATCAAAGGTCCTCCTCGGCTAAGACAGAAACAGAAAAATGTGATACCAGAAAGCACAACAGCACTGTTATATTAAAACAGAAACATTTCATGTTGTATCTTCAGTTTATCAACTGGACCAATTCTGTGTTTACAATATAGAGTAAAATGCAGTGCTGATGGTTTACCTGACATCCGTTACGACAACTTTATCAAAGTGCGTGATCTTTCCCTTGTAATAACCAGTCATCTGAAACAGTAACATAATTATGTTTCAAAGCAGAATTCCTGAGACTGGAGGAACCGCATTGGTCACATGAAATGATGATTATTTATCCTCCTCTACATGAACTGCATCTGTACCAATTGTAGTGGTGTAAACCATTTAACTTTTTAACCCTTTCGAGGACCAGTTTAATAAAATAAGTGTCAGTGACTCTATATTTTAAGGGAGTTATTTACTATTTGACAGACTGGCCGTTGTAATTACACAGAAGGTTATAACTCTGGCTTTGGTTATGGGGAAAGGGATACTGATTATGTCCTGCCAAATGTCTCTTACTGAGGGCCTCTTTAACCCCTTTACTAAGACCTATTTATCACTTTGCATTATGTAAAGTCCCCTGAGATGACTAATGTTGTCATTTGACACAAATAAAATTAAACTGAATCATTGGAGTCCCTCTCCAAAAAAACCTAAAACCAAAGTACCTCGAATAGTAAAATCACCTCTGAAAATAAGAACATTGAACTCGTCGCATGATGTTCTTGTCATTGTGTAATTATCTAGAAACCTTAATTCACCTTGGTGTATTAATTCATTGTATTCAGTAATGTAGAGCTGAACATGTGCATTCAGGGCGCACTATAATTTGAAATATGACTACTTGTTCAGTCTAGCATGTTTGATGAATGCAGTTTTGCTTTTTGCTTTTTCTCCGGTCACCACATACATAGTTATGGAAAAATTCCAATACTACAACATACTAAAAAAAAAAAATAGACATATAGGTTAATGTATCTTGGGATTTCTCACTGGATTTACATTTGACTTACCTGTTTCGTGAAGTTTTCAACAAATTCTATGTATTGGGATGATCCTTCGTTGTTATAATTGTCATCATATAATTGATCGAGCACCACATTCACGATCACTGACTGGTTAATTGTAACTGCAAACAAAATAAGTATATTGGTCACCAAATGTAGAAAAATAAGGACAGGAACTTTACAAATTGTGCTAAATAACTTTTATCAATTTGAAGATGACCAAGCTTGTAAGTTGTTGACAGTACCTGGCGTAACAGCCAAAACAGACTCGCAAAATCGTCCGCCGAATCCAATAGGACATATGCAGGTGAAGCCATTGAAAACACCGCCATTTTGGCAGAAAATGGGCTCCACTGTTGACAAGGCTGGAGTGGTAATTTGAGATGTTGACGTGGAAAGTTGTGTAGTTGGTTGTGTTGTTGGTGGATCAGTTGATGGTTTGGTTGATTGTATGGTTGGCTGTGTGGTAAGTAAAGTAGTGGGGGTTATCTCTGATGGTTCAGATGTTGGTGAAGCTGTTGGACTGGTTGGCTGAGGTGTCTGACTTGTGGGTTCAGGTGGCAAACTGGTTTCAGTAGGCTGTGATGTTACCATGTCAGTCTGAGCAGTTGTTTCAGGTACCAGGGATGTGCCAGCAGGCTGAGAGGTTAAAGAATCTGTTGGACTGGTTAGCTCTGGTGTTGCGGCAGTACCAACAGGCTCAGATGTTCCTGACTCAGTGGGACTTGTGGGTTCAGGTGCCAAACTGGTCTCAGCAGGCTGTGATGTTACTGTGTCAGTAGTAATGATTGGTTCAGGTGCTGACGTTGTGTCTGCAGGCTCAGATGTTGCTACATCATTTGGACTTGTTGGCTCAGGTGCTGCAGTAGTACCAACAGGCTCAGACGTTCCTGACTCAGTAGGACTGGTGGATTCAGGTGCCAAACTGGTTTCAGCAGGCTGTGACGTTTCCGTTTCACTCTGAGCAGTTGTTTCAGGTACCAGGGTTGTGTCAGCAGGTTGAGAGGTTACTGAATCAGTTGGACTGGTTAGCTCTGGTGCTGCAGTAGTACCAACAGGCTCAGATGTTCCTGACTCAGTAGGACTTGTGGGTTCAGGTGCCAAACTGGTCTCAGCAGGCTGTGATGTTACTGTGTCAGTAGTAATGATTGGTTCAGGTGCTGACGTATCTGCAGGCTCGGATGTTACTACACCATTTGGACTGGTTAACGCTGATGCTGCAGTAGTACCAACCGGCTCAGATGTTCCTGACTCAGTAGGACTTGTGGGTTCAGGTGCCAAACTGGTCTCAGCAGGCTGTGATGTTACTGTGTCAGTAGTAATGATTGGTTCAGGTGCTGACGTATCTGCAGGCTCGGATGTTACTACACCATTTGGACTGGTTAACTCTGGTGCTGCGGTAGTACCAACTGGCTCAGATGTTCCTGACTCAGTAGGACTTGTCAATTCAGGTGCCAAACTGGTCTCAGCAGGCTGTGATGTTACTGTGTCAGTAGTAATGATTGGTTCAGGTGCTGACGTTGTGTCTGCAGGCTCAGATGTTGCTACATCATTTGGACTTGTTGGCTCAGGTGCTGCAGTAGTACCAACAGGCTCAGATGTTCCTGACTCAGTAGGACTTGTGGGTTCAGGTGCCAAACTGGTTTCAGCAGGCTGTGACATTTCCGTTTCACTCTGAGCAGTTGTTTCAGGTACCAGGGTTGTGTCAGCAGGCTGAGAGGTTAAAGAATCTGTTGGACTGGTTAGCTCTGGTGCTGCAGTAGTACCAACAGACTCAGATGTTCCTGACTCAGTAGGACTTGTGGGTTCAGGTGCCAAACTGGTCTCAGCAGGCTCAGATGTTACTACACCATTTGGACTGGTTAACTCTGGTGCTGCGGTAGTACCAACTGGCTCAGATGTTCCTGATTCTGTAGGAGTTGTCAATTCAGGTGCCAAACTGGTCTCAGCAGGCTGTGATGTTACTGTGTCAGTGGTAATGATTGGTTCAGGTGCTGATGTATCTGCAGGCTCGGATGTTACTACACCATTTGGACTGGTTAACTCTGGTGCTGCGGTAGTACCAACCGGCTCAGATGTTCCTGACTCAGTAGGACTTGTGGGTTCAGGTGCCAAACTGGTCTCAGCAGGCTCAGATGTTACTACACCATTTGGACTGGTTAACTCTGGTGCTGCGGTAGTACCAACTGGCTCAGATGTTCCTGATTCTGCAGGACTTGTCGGTTCAGGTGCCAAACTGGTTTCAGCAGGCTGTGATGTTACTGTGTCAGTAGTAATGATTGGTTCAGGTGCTGACGTTGTGTCTGCAGGCTCAGATGTTGCTACATCATTTGGACTTGTTTGCTCAGGTGCTGCAGTAGTACCAACAGGCTCAGACGTGCCTGACTCAGTAGGACTGGTGGATTCAGGTGCCAAACTGGTTTCAGCAGGCTTTGACATTTCCGTTTCACTCTGAGCAGTTGTTTCAGGTACCAGGGTTGTGTCAGCAGGCTGAGAGGTTAAAGAATCTGTTGGGCTGGTTAGCTCTGGTGCTGCAGTAGTACCAACAGGCTCAGATGTTCCTGATTCTGTAGGATTTGTTAATTCAGTCGGCAAACTGGTTTCAGTAGGCTGTGATGTTACTGTGTCAGTCGGAGCAGTTGTTTCAGGTACCGGGGTTGTGCCAGCAGGCTGAGAGGTTAAGGAATCTGTTGACTCTGATGTTCCTGACTCAGTAGGACTTGTGGATTCAGGTGCCAAACTGGTTTCAGCAGGCTGTGATGTAACTGTGTCAGTCTGAGCAGTTGTTTCAGGTACCAGGGTTGTGTCAGCTGGTTGCGAGGTTATAGAATCTGTTGGACTTGTTGGCTCAGGTGCTGAAGTAGTACCAACAGCCTCAGACGTTCCTGACTCAGTAGGACTGGCAGATTCAGGTGCCAAGCTGGTTTCAGCAGGCTGTGATGTTTCCGTTTCACTCTGAGTAGTTGTTTCAGGTACCAGGGTTGTGTCAGCAGGTTGAGAGGTTACTGAATCAGTTGGATTGGTTAACTCTGGTGCTGCGGTAGTACCAACCGGCTGAGATGTTCCTGACTCTGACCTACTTGTTGATTCAGGTGGAAAACTAGTTTCATCAGGCTGTGATGTTACTTTGTCAGTCGTAACGATTGGTTCAGATGTTGCTACATCATTTGGACTTGTCGGCTCAAGTGCTGCGGTAGTACCAACCGGCTCAGATGTTCCTGTTTCTTTAGGACTTGTGGCTTCTGGTGGCAAACTGGTTTTAGCAGGCTGAGAGGTTAAGGAATCTGTTGACTCCGATGTTCCTGACTCGTTAGGACTCGTGGGTTCAGGTGGCAATGTTGTCTCAGAAGGCTTGGATGTTCCCGTATCAGTCTGAGCAGTTGTTTCAGGTACCAGGGTTGTGTCAGCAGGTTGAGAGGGTACTGAATCAGTTGGACTTGTTAAGTCAGGTGTTGCAGTAGTACCACCCGGCTCAGACGCTCCTGACTCTTTAGGACTTGTAAGTTCAGGTTCCAAACTGGTCTCAGATGGCTTTGATGTTACTGTGTCAGTCTGACTAGTTTCTTCAGGTCTCGAAATTTTCTCTGCATGATCAGATGTTAATGAACCAGTTGGAGTGGTTCGTTGAGGCTCTGAGGTGGTACCAGTACTTCCAGATGTTAGTGAGTTGATTGGCTCTGTGTTTTCAGGTTGGAATGTAGTGTCTGACTTCCAAGAGGTGTCTGTGTCAACATGTGCAGCTGCTTCAGAGAATGAGGTTTTGGACCACTGCTGACCATGGTTGGAGAAATAATCTTGAAGAAGAAAGGAACAAAGCATTGAAAGCATTCAAGTTTTCTCACCATCTTGGGATGGATCTTTTTTACATTGATAATGACATATGACTGATTGATTCAACTGAGATGAAGTGGAGGACCCATCTGTGGGTTCGAGTGTTGCTCCATCAGTAAGCTGAGTTTATCTGATAGGTCGGTTAGGTGTGGTTACTGATGAGTCACTGCTACTGCACAATACGCACTTATATATCTCAATAGTAGACTTTAGTTCCAGGAAGTTTGATTTCCCTTCAACGACAGTGAATGTTAAAGGTTGTTCTGTCCCAATATACCCAATTACAATCTCTCAAACTGTACAAAACGGTATCTGAGTGGTGTCAGTCTATGTAGCTACTACTTTCTAGAAATAATAAGAAACTTGTTCTGATGGGCTGCCGGATCTGAACCATAAAACTATCCATTACGTTTTTTCTGACGTTGTCTGTCTGTTTATCGAAGGTCCTCTCTGTTGGTCTGTGATTTAAAATCTACATTAGCACATGATGCAGGCGGTCCGGTCCAGCAGATCAGTCCAGGCCTGAGTTTCTATATACCAGTGTACTAAAAAGGGGTTTGAGTTTTAATTGGAAAATACTTGTTGATTGTAAGCACCTGATAAAGTATTTTTACTTATGCTGTTAGTTTTCCTTCTCAATCCACTTTACTCCAAACCCATCTCATACCACAGAACTTCAACGACATGCACAGCACGAACACCTTCCAGATCTCAACAACACCTCATGCAAACCTGCAAGTCAAACAAGGTGATCCAACACTTATCAGGAGGCTGGTCGGAAATGGAGAAGCAAAAAGTCACTGAATTTTTTTTTCCAAATAAACAACTGACCACACTACGTAAACCGCTGCAGGTGTCAACGTCCCCACTTAGCAACTTCTTAAGATTCCTGTGTGGTGCAGGAACAGATTTTCCACCAGCAAACATAATCCAAGCAGCAAATACATTTAATCCACAACATGCTTCTATTTATATTCAAACATATTTAGACAATGAGGAAATAAAGAAACTTAATAATAAGTAAAAGCAGATGAAATGGCGTACATAAGCTGTTTACAACCATGTGACATGAGAGAGAGAGCTGTTTCACATGATGACATTTCAAACATATCTGCTCTGAGGTTTCCTAAAAAGTTTGATCGGAGTATATCAGAACTTCAGATGTAGAAAAATGACTCTTCCCTTTCAAGTCACTAAATTTGGAGTAAAACCAAAGTTAATGCATCAATGACCCATTAAAGGGAATTAAAGACATTAAAGTGGAATCCAAAATACAACAACATAAAAATGTCAGTTCAGACCTGTTTATAAACGTATGAGTATAAAAGTATGATTCTTACCATTAGCAGAACATGAACAGATGAGTAAAGCAGCGATAATCAGCATATGTGAAGAAAATGCCATAACCAGATTACATTCCAGGCAGCAGTGGGTGTCAGTGATGAATGACACAAGATGCTCAAATGCAAACGTTGAGGAGGCAAAATGGCCTTGTGTGTATCAAAGGGCACAACGTAGGCTTGGGAGAGGGTTTTATTTCAGGGAGTCACTCTTTCTAAAAGTATCTGCCCAGTGTCAAGGTGAAGAGAAACGCCACAGAACACATCTGAGATAAGAGCAGCGACACTGATTTAATGCTCATACACACCTTTCAGCATGTTTCTCCATGATGTCACAATACATCCAAGGTCCACAGTTCAGTCCCTGCAGTGGTGGGGAGACTCTGCCTCATGATACATGAAGTAAGGACAAGCACTTTTTGTGGGAAGAATTGAGTAATGCTGTATTTTCAACACACTGATGATGTTTAACTGTTCACAAAGGTCATCTTTATGGGCCTGTGGTCTACTGGTCCACTGTAAAGTGTATTCGATCTGACAGACTGCTTGTTTCAGAGCCTGAAGACAAAGCCAGGCACATCTTGTTATGACCGTTGAGGTAGAACTCAGGAAGACTGGCAGACATGTGATGTGCACTGATATTGTAAATACGACTCATGATGTACATGCTCTTTTCCTCACTACTTGTAGAATCACAATATTTAAAAATTGTAATCTACAGTATACATTATATAATTCGTCCCTGTGTTGATAACGGGGAGATAAGCATATCACCCCTGATCAGAACATGCTGTTTGATGGCTCTATACTAAACTCTTGCCATGTGAATGATGTGCTGATTTTCTTCTTCAGTTAATGTTTTATAGGCTTCTGCAGCTAAATGCTTATTTGTGTCACTACACATGAATCTGCAGACAGTTTCACAGCTTCAGGAAACAAAATGAAATACGTGACTCGTACGTAATTAAAGACAAAGAACATGAGCTTATAGCTGGCCTGGTTTTACACAGCAGCTTCATGTTGTGGTTGTATATGAATTTAAGGTGGTGGTTAAACACTGTTGGTGTGTCCTCAGGGGTCAAAGGTGTGTTTTTTTCTGCATTTCAACATGGCCTCTGATGTCATACACCTTATCACAGCTCAAACACTGTAGCGACACTGTGATGGTGAGCAAGACTGCTGCTTAATGCTTCATCTGAAGTTCACAGGACCCAACCCACTTCCTCAGTGCTGGAGCTCAGTCACACATCTGAGATATGATATGATAAGGTGAGGTGGAGTTTCAGGGTGTGGATGAATACCTGAATAGATTCCCGTCAAACCTCCAACTATATTAGCTTACATTTTCCACTCTGCTGTCATAAACAGATCTGCGAGCTTCCACTGACCTCCACTGTAATAAAGCAATTATTAAACCGACAACCCTAAGATAACAAGAACACTAATCAGTGTGAGCAGCATGCAAAGGCAGGACTCCAGACACTCATATCTAATCTAATAAATATCAAAAAATAATAACTTACTATTGAAAATATCTACAATATACTGTAAATACAAATTAAATACTACATCCATATTCATTACATATCAAATACAGTCATCAGAGAGGTTCCTCACAGCAGTGCTGGAGGCCCAGAAAATGTCTCCATAGTAACAGTGAGTTTCTTATGTGTTCAAATTAAACAACTTAAGTTTTGTCTGGATGTAAAAGTAGCAGCAGGCCGCTGTCTTTAAGACATGCTTGAAGTTTTACTGACTGATGTGCATCATCTGGCTTTATAGATTAATATCGAGCTGCCTGTCATCTGCACAGCAATGGATATTTAGTGTCTCAATAATACTGCTAAGGGAAGCATGTGTACTTTAAAAGGTGTCGGTTCTAGTACAGAACCCTGTGGAACTCCGTTACTAACATTTGAATGTGCATTGTTGACATGAACTGTATGTTTTACAGTGTAGGAAAGGTCCATCTAATGAACAGTAATTTGGTATCAGTAGTAGACAGTGTGGTACACAGAGGATTGGTGGTGCTTCACAAAGTAGATATGGTGCAAAGGAAAGTGATCCACTCTGACTTCTGCTGAACTGACGGTGTGAAGTGTTTTAAACACGTGCTACCGACTAAACAAAGACAAAGAGTCGAGAGAATCAGACATGGCAGCATTGCTACTTGTGTTATGTAACATACAGAACTGCAGCTCTGGGACTGTCCTTTTTCTAAAGTTAAAAACAATCAGAAGGAGGAATGATGGAAAAATGGCTCAATGTCAACGACACAAATCTGCAGTGGGAGATTACACAATCAGAAAAGATGTTTCAGCGACAATCCAAGGTTGCACAAGACAAACGTCAGAAAGCAGTTGGAAAAACAGCAGCGACCGTACGCTCCCGCCCAACTCCGCACGTCATCTCACACTTTTATATTGTTATGGTGAACACAAACACTGTCATGGAGATTCATCTCAGGTCCACCTCAGACACATCAGAAGGCCTCCGATTGTAACATGTTGGACTCGGGCTCCTGCTAGTACAAAGCCAACATGTGTCAGCCTCCAGTCCTGCGTGTTCTTTAATGAGGCAACAGGAGAAGATGTCAGGCTTCAAGATATTTATTTAACAGCAACAGAATAACCAGTTTCCAGAGCTCTGGGTCCAGACTATGTTTCTCTGACAACAACAGAGTATGTGTCAGTTCACGAAGTCTGATCTCCTGACTTTCCCTGACCCAGTCTTCTTATAGTCCAGAAAACCAAAACATCATGTATGGTGATGTGTCCTTTGTTGATTGGTCGAGGTGGGGGTGTTGCCTTGTGGGGACGTGTTTGTTCAGGTCAGTAACTTATTCCTGTTTTATGACTTGGAAGAGATAAGAAAGACAAAAGATCAAACTAGTGGTCATGCCATCAACCGTTACCGCCCGGTAACGGCCTGTGGCCTTGTTATTATGCGCATCAGCATGCTGACCCCATGCTGACCCCAACAGGATCGCTGACCTCAGCAGAAACAGCCTGTTGCATAGCCTGAGGATTAATAGTTGATTAATACGAGATTGCATATAAGAAATATAATATGGAATACATACGTTGTATTGTTGTAAACATAGCCTAGCACAGAATCACACAAACAGGAACTGGTCCTCACATCTTATTGAAGCTGATTTCACACAGCAGCTTTCTTAGCAAAGTGCTTCACAAAAGGAAGAGAAAAAAGGAGAAATGTTAAAAAGTCATAAAAACATGCAACAGACTTTAAAAAAACACATGAAATCACAAACACTATCTGTCAGGAGGCAGAACACAGGCCTGTCTGTCTGTACCGACCAACGAATGTCTACGGGAGGAGACGCCGCTGCCTGTTTGTCCTCCGCGAGGGACGACGAGACAGAAGTGTCCTCCTAGTGATGGACGGACAGAGGACAGAGATACATTGGAGCGCTCTGGAACTCCGTGAGGACAAATCATCAAACAGTTAACAAACAGAGAGATACAAGGAGCTCTGTGCAGAACACTATGATGTGCTGTTTCCAGTTACCATGGAGATAATATCTGGCAATATTCAGGTGGTGATACAACAGCGGATGATATTTTTTTACACACACACACACACACACACACACACACACACACACACACACACACACACACACACACACACACACACACACAAGAATGATCAATGGAAATCAGAATCATTATCCATGGAGGTCTGGATTCAGAATCATACTCCAAATAAAAGTGTAAAAATCAGATCACAGGCTGATCCAACTTCTGTGGAGATTCCTGAAGACAAGTCCAAATGAGTCTCAGTAGTGTGTGTGTCCTCCACGTGCCTGTATCACTCCCTACAACACCTGGGCATGCTCCTGATGAGACCACGGATGTTCTCCTGAGGGATCTCCTCCCAGACCCGGATCAAAGCATCGGTCCACTCCCGGACAGTCTGCGGTGGACGTGGCGTCGGCGGACGGAACGAGACGCGATGTCCCGGATGTGCCGGATTGGATTCGGGTCCGGGGGACGGGCGGGCCGGTCCGGAGCATCGATGCCTTCATCGTGCAGGAACTGCTGACACACTCCAGCCACATGAGGCCGAGCATTGTCCTGCATCAGAAGAACCCGGGACCCGCTGCACCAGCAGATGGTCTTCAACGGGTCTGAGGATCTCATCCCGGGACCTAATGGCAGTCAGGGTACCTCTGGCTAGCACACGGAGGGCTGCGCTGCCCTCCGAAGAAACGCCTCCCCAGACCGTCGCTGACCCGCCGCCGAACCGGTCCCGCTGGAGGATGTTGCAGGCAGCAGAACGTTCTCCACGGCGTCTCCAGACTCCGTCACGTCTGTCACGTGTGCTCAGTGTGAACCTGCTCTCGTCCGTGAAGACCGCAGGGCACCGACGGAGAAGCTGCCGATCTCGGTGTTCTCCGGTAAAGTCCGGTCTCCCCGCACGGTGTCGGGCTGTGAGCACAGACTCCACTTGTGGACGTCGGGCCCTCGTACCGTCCTCATGGAGTCTGTTTCTGACAGTTTGAGCAGAAACATGCACATTAGTGGCCTGCTGGAGGTCATTTTGTAGGGCTCTGGCAGCGCTCCTCCTGCTCCTCCTTGCACAAAGGAGCAGATAGCGGTCCCGCTGCCAGGTTGTTGTCCTCCTACGGCCCCCTCCACGTCTCCTGGTGGACCGGCCCGTCTCCCGGTATCTCCTCCGTCCTCTTGACACTGTGCTGACAGACACAGCAAACCTTCTTGCCACAGCTTGCATTGATGTGCCATCCTGGATGAGCTGCACTACCTGAACAACTTCTGTGGGTTGGAGACACCTCATGCTCCCTCTAGTGGTGAGGACACTGGCAAAATGCAAAAGGGACCAACGATCATCCAGAAAGGACGAGGACAGAGAACCGGTCTGTGGTCACCACCTGCAGAACCGTTCCTTTATAGGGTTGTCTTGATAATTGCCTCATTTCCACCTGTTTGTTCCATTTGTACAACAGCAGGTGAAACTGATCCTCAATCAGTGTTGATCCGAACTGGACACGTTGATTTCACAGAAGTGGGATTGATTGGAGTTACATTGAGTTGTTTAAGTGTTCCCTTTATTTTTTTGGAGCATACAGTATATATATTTCCTCCTGAGAAAGCTTCATGTCTTCACGACCTAAACCTGCTACATCGTCTCATGTTGAAAAATGTGTTTTTCTCACACTCACGGACATTTATTTATCATTTATGACTGATTAAACTGTTCCTTTCATCGTCCCATATCAACATGTCTGAAAAAATAAAGTTCTCCACTGAAACAGAAAACTGCTTCAAGTTTCTATCGACACTGATTTCTGTTTTCATTTTATTTATTTTAATGTGACAATAACAGACAATTCAACCTGCTATAAAGGCAAAAGTTCAATAATAGTTTGTTACTTCTATGTTTTTATTTAATTATGACAATAAATGCATATTAACAAAGGAAATATTTATAACAATGTGCATTGTGGTTTCTTTTTCTTTTATTGTTTCCTCATTTCAAATGTTCTGCACTGAAATTAGTACTTTTTAATCTGAAAATTTGTATGCTGCTGTAGCGAAAAAAAATTCCTCTCGGGGATTAATAAAGTAACTACCTAACCTGACCTGACCTGACCTGACCTGACCTAACCTGACCTGACCTGACCTGACCTGACCTGACCTGACCTAACCTGACCTGACCTGACCTGACCTGACCTAACCTGACTGACCTGACCTGACCTGACCTGACCTGACCTGACATGTCAGAGCTCCACGATCCAACACAGTGATCCCAACATCAGTCTGAGAGCCCTCCATCCCTGTCCCTGTCCTCGTCCCCCATCCCTCCTCCCCCGGCCTCCTGCTGCCATCTAGTGTCCCCACCACGCACAGCTCTCATCCCAGCCAAACTCAA
>NW_027210932.1:45000-52500 GCF_029030835.1 Brachyistius frenatus
GGGTAGGAGTAAGGATAGAAAGGGTACCTGGTCCAAACTGACTTGGGTGATTTGAGCCACAGGTTCTGATTGGCTGACAGAGGCTGCTGACCTTTGAGCCACAGGTTCTGATTGGCTGACAGAGGCTGCTGACCTTTGAGCCACAGGTTCTGATTGGCTGACAGAGGTTTCACAGATTTGCTCCAGAGGTCCTCAAAGTTTGTTGTTGCTTTGTCTTGGAACCAGGTTTTGAAGAGATTGACAGCTGGAGACGGTTGCTTAGCGAGGGGGAAGGTATTTTGATTGATTGGTTGAGGTGAGAGAGGCGGCTGCCAGCGTGACGTCATCTCAGGCGGCACGTCTTTCTTCTTCTTCTTCTCCACGTCGCTGATGATGTCCACCACGTCGTCAGCAGGGAGGTGGAGCTTGCTGGAGATCTCGATCAGCTTGTCGATGGTCTGAGGATCAATGTCGTCCTCCTCCGTCACCTCCTGCTCTTCGTCGGACCGCTTGTCCTCGGCGGCGTTGGACAGAGACGAGCTGTACTTCCTGTTGCCGTTGTTCTGTTTGACCATGTAGCGCAGCAGCATGTCGGAGGCGATATCGGCCAGCTTCTCCTCCTCCATCTTTGCTCTCTGTGCCTCAGCCGCCTGCCTCCTCATCTCCTCCTGCTCCGCTTTGGCCTGCAGCTCCTCCTCCTCGGGATTCAGCACCTCCTCATCTTCCTCCTCCTCCTCCTCTGGCTCGTCCTCTTCCATCACCTCCTGCTCTGCTAGCTGCGTCTGTGCTGCATTACTGTTATAGTTCCCATCCTGGAACTCATCCATGAAGTTGCCTCCTCTGAAGGAGGGGAAGTTCATGGCCTTCTGCGTCTCCTCCTGCCACTTCAGCTTCTCCTTGGACATGAGGAGGTCGCTGCCTTTATTCACGGGGAGGACGTCGTTGTAGCTGCTGTAGCCTCTGCTGGCTCTCTGGTTCAGCCCCGAGTCTCCCTCCCTCTTGGTGGCCGTGTTCAAACGAGGAAACTCCTTCATCATGGTCTCCAGGCTCTTCAGCTCCTCGGGGCTGAGCTGCTCCTCCTCCTCCTCCTCCTCCTGGTCAGGGCTGGTCGGCTCCTGCCGGGCAGCGGCACCCTGCCCGTTCTCTCCTCTAACATCTGAGGCGGCCGGCTGCTGCTCTTTCTGAGTCTGCACTGCGTGGCTAGTTGTACGACTGGTCACCCTCTCGGTCATCTTCTCCTCCTCCTCCTGAGCTCTCCTCCTCTCCTCCTCCTCCTCCCTTTGCTGCTGCCTCCCCTGTGCAGCCATCAGCAGCTCCAACTCTTGTCCTCCATCTCTGTCTCGGTCTGCTCCCTCCATTGTTCTGACCTCCCTGTATGCCTCTTCTTTTTTAACCCCCCCTCTCTCAGCCTTCATCTCCTCCTCCACCCCCCCGTGCTCCTCCCCCTCCCTCCATCTCTCTGCTTGGGAGCGATTCAGTGCCTGCAGTAAAACTGCTGCTAGTTGTTTGGGATCCACATCTTTGAAGAGCTCTTCTTCTTCCTGTCTGTGTGTCGCTCGTCTCTCCTCGTCCCTCCGCTCCCTGTTTCCAGGAGGAGCGTCTCTTGGAGCGTCGTCCACTTCTCTACGGCTGCTGAGAGGGTTGGAGGTGGACAGGTGGAGGAAGGAGGTGGCTGTCAGGAGGAGCAGGAGAGGAAGGGCACTGGAGGCATGGTGGTATCTTGTCATGGCCACTCAGGACGGGTTGTGCTGGGAGCAGCGAGGGAGGTTTGAAATATCTGGAGGAAGAAGAGAAAACACAGAATCAGCTGCTCAGATTCAGAACAGAATTCCAGGAGTTCCTTCCTCGTCCGAGGATTGTGAAGATCCAGCTGCTGCTTCTCACCGACCTGGAGGTCCGTTTGATTCGATGATCAACGAGTAATTTCATTCGAAAATGGATCCAATGAAACAGTTTGGTCAAAGAAAATTGAAATAAAAATCCGATATTAAAGATGAAAGGTGTTTTGAAGCGTTATGGTTTTGAATTATTCACTTTAAATCTGAGTCTATTTGTGAAAATAAGTCAGCACAGTTGATATGAACAATCAGCTGCTCAGATCTGTAATCGTGTTTCCTTCTGCTCTGATGCAGATTGATTCGTTTCAGACTGCATTTTATTAACATTTGGAAACTTGGCTTGTTTTTCAAATAAAAAAAAATGTTTTGCAGAAAAACATGCATAAATATTTGAAGTATTAAAGTATTGTTTTGGTTACAGTACACCAAGACACACATAGCAACATTATTTACATGTTAATAATGTTGCTCAATTTGATTTATTTATTTAAAGTCAGCATCTGGTCCGAAACAATGTGTGATTACATTGATCATAAAGCAAGCTAATAAAGATAATAAACAATAAAAACTAAAACTTCTGTCAATTCTGAGTTTTGAACTTCATGCTAATAAAAACTCACATTTGCACACCAGCAGACAAACTCACATCATCTGCATGTATAAAACAACACAGCATTTCATCCCAGCATGCTTCAGTGTTACATGTCATGTCAGGTGATCTTTTTAATTCCCACACCTGATCAGCTGGTCCGGGTGTGTTCAGCCGAAGGACAGCTGGACTGTAGGATGAGGCCTGCAGCAGCCAATCAGGTGTGGGCAGAGAGGGAGGGATGACGACATGCAGGTGTGAGGCTCTCCGACAGGACTCAACACCACTGCATCATGGGAACGCTGTCTGCTGATCTCAGGTCAGCAGCAAGGAGAGCTCGTGACGCGGGGGAGGGACCCTGACATTTTAACACTTAGCAACAAGTGCAGTGACGTTGACTGATTGGTCTTCAAACATCACAGCAGTCATACCAAGCAGCACGCGCGCTGCTGCACCTTCTTATCAACAGGCAGCACGTCCACAGCCCGCGCGCTGCTGCGTGGCACCGCGCCACGCTGGCTGCTGCAGAACATTTAAAGCTCCCAAAACATCAGCAGATTTAGTCCTAAAAGGTCCAAATTAAATGGTGTGCACGTGTACAGCGGTTCATCACCTTGTTGGTCTCAAAGCGTTTTTCCACTGTTTTCCACTCACACATGAGACTGTAGCACCCTGGAAGGTGGACGACATCAGCGGTACATTCACAGACTGACGGTTCGCTATGGGCAGCAACTCGGGGCTCGAACCTGCAACTTTCCGACTACTTGACAACTCGCTGAACAGTCTGAGCCACCACCTCCTACACCGCCTACACCTCCTACATCACCTCTGCGCTCTAACGAGTCGCAGATTGTGCAGAGGAGGTCGGACTGCAGGGTGAACGAAGCAAAAGAAAAGATGCTGCACCTGCTTTCATGTGGCCTGAGTAGGTCACACCACCGTTTACACCAATGATCCGAACCAGACCCAGAACCAGACCCCACTGGAAACCTCACAACCCAACAAACATGGACATGATGACATTCATTAGTTTGGAGCAGCTCCAGTCTACTTCTGCTTCTCTGTTTATTTATGGAGGAGCGAGTCATGATGATGATGATGGTGAGGAGGAGGAAGAGGAGGAGGAAGAACAATACGGTTGACTATAAATAAAAGAAATAGTCAGTCCAAGTAAGAATACACTCCTCCTCCCCGGGGGGCCGTGATTCAGCCCGACATGATCCCATTGTGTCAGCAGGGGGTCGAGTGTTACTGATGATGAATATCTGGACTCATTCAAATGTCATGAATCCTCTGACGTGTCCAACCCTGAGACACCAGGAGTCTTCCTCCTGTCCTGATCATCCCTCAACTGGTTTAAACATCGCTGAGGATTCATATTCATCCACTCATGTCGTCCGGACAGACAGCAGGCAGCTGTTCAATAAGTTACTTACTTGCAGCTCCGTGGGAGCAGCGGGGGGATTCCAGCTTCCCTCCTCGTCACGTCACAGTCTCTGGAAGTCCTGCTGACATGCAGCGAGCCCGCCGCCGGCTCTCTGCTCTCCTGCTGCTGCTGCTGCTGCTGCTGTTGTCTGAGGTGAAGTGTCGTCGCTGTTGTTGTGTTGTAGTTGTTGTTGTTGTTGTTTGTCGCCGTGTTGTGGGCTCCTCACGCGCTCCTCTCCAGGGACTCCGCTCCCGGCTCCGTCTGTTTTCAGGACCACGGACAGCGGCTGCGGAGCTTTATACCTCCGCCCTCTCGGGCCACGTGATTCCTGCGTCAAGCGGTCCCCATTGACGTCACTAGACTGGGTTTCATTCATAAGATTTTTCTGCACTCCACTCCACTCCCCCCCCCCGCCCCCTCCCACTCTGTGAACCAATTAGCTGCAGAGATGGCGCTGCTGCTGCTGAATGAATTTATAGTGCCAGCTCTGCAGGGCCGGACCCAACCTCTCTGGGGCCACATGAGGCAGGAGATGGAGTCTGTGGGGGGTCATCGTGGACTCATGCAGGCTTTCAGACAGGAGAGAACCCAGTCAGCATTAATGTGGCCGTTCACTGGCTGTAATAACAATCCTGAGAAATACATGTGAGCATCACATCATCCTGCTCCACACTGCTGGTCAGCTGTTAGCCCTTCTCAGTCCATTAGTAGCTCAGTGGATGTTTACCATTGGTTGAACACCTGATCACCTGAACACCTGAATGATGCAGGTGTGTGTGTGTGCTTATGAATGCACTGACAGACCTCAAACTGTCTCAGAATCAATCAATGTATTATGTTGATATATTTTGTTAAAGGTAGCAGGTTAATAAAAAACATTTAGGATTTCAAAATAAAATAGATTGTTTCACATAACTCAACATGAAGGAAATCTGCTGAAGCCTTTCAGCTTTTTAATACTTTCTTGCTGTGATGTATTTTTCTGAGGACAGTTTGAGGGGAAAATCAGGTGAAGAACAATTATATGAGCTACTGTACATGAGCTTTAATTCAGGAGGTAATATGTTCATCCTGTCCAAGAACCCAGAGGAACCAGCAGCTCCACCAGAGGAAGGCGTGGAAACATCTGAGCCAAGATCAGTTTGGTGGAATATTTTGTCTGCAGTTCATGAATTGTGTAACCGAGTGTCCTCAGGTGAAACGCTGCAACGTGTATCTGATCGAGTCTCAGCTGGTTGATCAGGACTTGAATCAGCAGATCAAACAAAAATCGACTTCACTCGTCAGTCCATCGTGTTTTGATTATTAACTCCTCCTGCAAGTGTTGGTTTTTGCAGGAAGTATTTCTGGGTTCTTCAAGATGTCATCAAACCCCAACGTGCAGGATGTTTGTGCATTTGCTGAACCACACATTTGTTTTCCAGAAACCTTTATTTCCCCGACACACTCGTAGACTAAATAATTCGTCTGATTACAAGTTGATGTGAACTAAATCAAACTGAAAGAAGTTGAGACAGATGCAGAGTTCATGAAGGAAATGCTGATGACACCAGACTTGACTTAAAACCTGAGGATGGACCCACCATGACGCGGTCACCTGTTCCCCCCGGTCCGTGTGATTTCCATCCATCCCAACGTGGTACCAGTTGGTGGTTCCTGCAGAGCAGAGCGATCGTCCGGTCCGCTGAACGCACGGATCAGAGGGAGGCGGCCTGCTGGAGCTCAGATGTTGATCGGATATCTTTGGTTCGTCATGCAGATCATCATCTTTATGTTGGTACGACGGGCCAATCACAGGTCGAGGAAGGAAATCCAAACAGCAGAATCTTAAAATATCAAACACTCTTAAATAAATAGAAGCATATAGTGACAGAGATGTATCACAGGTAGCCTGCTCAGCTTCACTGATTAGTCTGGAGACCCCGTTAGCATGAACCTTCACCCTGAAGGACAGAAGTCAAGTGCTTCTCTCTAAATGGAGCTGCGGCGCTGGTCCGTGCTGATTGGTTAAAGGCTCCTCTAGCAGTTTCAAAATGAAGCCGAGGTCGACGCCCATCAGGACGCAGCGATAGGAAAGGATTCTGCAGACCACATGTTCATGCAGGTGATGTGGGTCTGGTACCAGCAGGTACAGTGGAGGAGCAGTGTGCAGGATTTAGAGGCTTTCAAGGTGAAAACATCAAGGTCCATCTCGAGAGACAGAGTTTGGTTTGTCCCCTGTGGGCTCCTGTAGAAACACGGTGGCTCCGTGGAGGACCTGCTCCCTGTGGACATATGAAGGAGTCATTCTACAGGAGCCAACAGAGCTCTATTATAGTCCTGCCATCACACTGAATCCTCCACACCGGACCTCTAAGAAGAACCAGAACCATCTGAGAGTGGAGCCACAAACAATGATGTGTTACATCGTCTGTCAGAGTTACCACCTTCACAAAAATATGTATAATATTACAATTCAATCTTAAATAGTGAGACGTGGAGACAGCAGGTCTGATGAAGGAAGTTATCATCCAGACTACCTGCTTCAACGTGAACCGACCGGTCGTGGTCATGCAGTTGTCCGACCCGGTTCACCTTCAGGACCCGACAGAGCATCGAGACAGGAGGAGCCTTTTCGATCGCGTCAGTCAAACTGCAGATCGTCATTATCCACCGACGCTCCTTCAACCAACTCTTCATCTTTAAAAGCTTTAAAAACATGAACACACAACTCTTCCATGAACTGAGTCTCTTCCCAGGAAATCACTGTACATCAGGCCCGAAGCCACAGACACACAGAACCAGCGCTGTCAGTCCCAGCATGTCCATCCAGATAGCCCCGCCCCCGCCAGATAGCCCCGCCCCCTCCTCCCAACGCTGCTGTGGACTACGCCAAGCCCATCTCCTCCAGGACACTTCTGGGGGACTCGTCCTCCTGCGAACAAACACAGACGTTAACGTGTAACATTATGAGACATGTGGACAAACACAGAACCAGACTTCAAATTAGAACTAAAACTGGACTCAGACTAAACACATTCAGGAGCCTCCGTTGGCTCAGACTGGATGTTGGTCTTTATTCAGACCCACTAAGGTCCAGATGGATGTGCTGCTGACGGTACCTCCTGCAGAAGGTCGGCCTGTTCGATGGCTTTGAGGACACTTTTCTTGGACGTGTCCTGGATCTCTCCTCCCATCAGGAACTCATCTAAGATGAAGTAGGCCTTCTCGAAGTTAAAGATGATGTCCAGCTCACACACCTGCACAAACAAGATGGACGGCTTCACCTTCTCTAAACGCGGTGACATGCAGGTTTGAATCCTGTGCAGACAGAATGACATCATCATCTTTCACTTACGCTGCCGAAGTATTTATCCAGCAGCTCCACGAAGCGGTGGATGACCTCCAGTGTGATCAGCTCGTTGTCCTGCTCTTCAATCGCACAGCAGAAGTACAGGCTTGCATATCTGCAAGGAAACACATCAAATATCATGATACCATCAAATATCATGACGCCATCAAATATCATGACGCCATCAAATATCATGAAACCATCAAATATCATGATACCATCAAATACACTCTCTCACACACACACACACACACACACACACACACACACACACACACACACACACACACACACACACACACACACACACACACACACACACACACACACACTAATC